>NC_082725.1:36758993-36761493 GCF_030144855.1 Hypanus sabinus | reverse complement strand
TCTCTCATTCTCTCTCTCACACTCTCTCTCACTCTCACTCTCTCTCTCACTCACTCTCTCTCCCTCTCTCTCCCCCCTCTCTCACTCTCTGTCTCTCCCATTCTCTCTCTCACTCTCTCTCTCACTCTCTCATTCTCTCTCTCACTCTCTTTCTCTCTCTCACAATCTCTCTCTCACACGCTCACTCTCTCTCACACTCTCACTCTCTCCCACTCACTCTCTCACTCTCTCTCATTCTCTCTCTCACTCTCTCTCACTCTCTCCCCACTCTCTCTCTCACTCTTTCTCTCTGTCACTCTCACACTCTCTCTCTCTCCCACTCTCTCTCTCCCCTCTCTCTCTCACTCTGTCTCTCTCTCCCTCTCTTTCTCTCACTCTCTCTCTCCTCTCAGTCACTCTCTCTCTCACTCTCTCTCCCCTCTCTCTCTCACTCTCCCCCTTTCTTCCCTCTCACTCTCTCGCTCACTCTCTCACTCACTCTCTCACTCCCTCTCTCTCCCCCCTCTCTCTCACTCTCTCTCTCACCCACTCTCTCTCTCATTCTCTCTCTCACTCTCTTTCTCATTCTCTCTCTCTCACACTCTCTCTCCCTCACTCACTCACTCTCTCTCTCACTCTCACTCTCTCTCTCACTTCACTCTCTCCCTCTCTTCCCCCCTCTCTCTCTCACTCTCTCTCACTGTCTCTCTCTCCCTCTCTCTCTCACTCTCTCTCCTCTCACTCACTCTCTCCCTCTCTCTCCCCTCTCTCTCACTCTCTCTCTCACTCCCACTCTCTCTCTCATTCTCTCTCTCACTCTCTTTCTCATTCTCTCTCTCACTCACTCTCTGCTCCCTCTCTCTCTCTCACTCACTCTCTCTCTCACTCTCTCTCTCTCTCTCTCTCACTCTCACTCTCTCTCTCTCACTCACTCTCTCCCTTTCTTCCCCCTCTCTCTCTCACTGTCTCTCACTGTCTCTCTCTCCCTCTCTCTCACTCTCTCTCCTCTCAGTCACTCTCTCTCTCTTTCTCACACACTCTCTCCCCCTCTCTCTCACTCTCTCTCTGTCACTCCTACTCTCCCTCTCACTCTCTCTCCCACTCTCTCACTCACTCTCTCTCCCCCTCTCTCTCACTCTCTCTCTGTCACTCCCACTCTCCCTCTCACTCTCTCACTCTCTCTCCCACTCTCTCTCACTCACTCTCACTCTCTCTCATTCCCTCTCTCTCCCTCTCCCTCTCTCTCCCCCTCTCTCTCTCACTCTTTCTCTCTGTCTCACACTCTCTCACTCTCTCTCCCACTCTCTCTCTCTCACTCTCTCTCTCACTGTCTCTCTCCCTCTCTTTCTCTCACTCTCTCTCTCCTCTCAGACACTCTCTCTCACTCTCCCTCTTTCTCCCCTCTCACTCTCTTGCTCACTCTCTCACTCACTCTCTCTCTCCCTCTCTCTCCCCTCTCTCACTCTCTCTCTCTCACTCCCACTCTCTCTCATTCTCTCTCTCACTCTTACTCTCTCTCACTCACTCTCTCTCCACTCTCTCTCTCACTCTCCTCCCTTTCTCCCCTCTCACTCTCTCTCTGAATCACTCTCTCTCCCTCTCTCTCTGCACCACTCTCTCATTCTCTCTCTCACTCTCACTCTCTCTCACTCACTCTCTCCCTCTCTCGCCCGCCTCTCTCTCTCACTCTCTCTCTGTCTCTCACTCTCTCTCACTCACTCTCTCCCTCTCTCGCCCCCCTCTCTCTCTCACTCTCTCTCTGTCTCTCTCACTCTCTCTCTCTCACACTCACTCTCTCTCACTCACTCACTCACTCACTCACACACTCACTCACTCACTCACTCACTCACTCACTCACACACTCCTCTCTCACACTCTCTCACTCACTCTCTCTCCCTCTCTCTCCCCCTCTCTCACTCTCACTGTCTCTCCCATTCTCTCTCTCACTCTCTCTCTCACTCTCTCTCTCTCACTCTCTCCCATTCTCTCTCACTCTCTCTCATTCTCTCTCTCTCACTCTCTCTCTCACACTCTCACTCTCACTCACCTCTCTCACCCTCTCTCTCCCCCTCTCTCACTCTCACTCTCTCTCCCACTCTCTCTCTCACTCTCTCATTCTCTCTCTCACTCTCTTTCTCACTCACTCTCTCTCTCACATTCTCTCACACTCTCCCTCACACTCTCTCTCATTCTCTCTCTCACTCTCACTCACTCTCTCACTCTCTCTCACTCTCTCTCTCACTCTCTCCCCTCACTCACTCTCTCCACTCACTCTCTCACTCTCTCTCATTCTCTCTCTCACTCTTTCTCTCTGTCACTCTCACACTCTCTCTCACTCTCTCTCCCCCTCTCTCTCACTCTCCCTCTTTCTCCCCTCTCACTCTCTCTCTCACTCTCTCTCACTCACTCTCTCTCCCTCTCTCTCCCCCTCTCTCACTCTCTGTCTCTCCCATTCTCTCTCACTCTCTCATTCTCTCTCTCACTCTCTTTCTCTCTCTCACAATCTCTCTCTCACTCTCTC